>NW_027282472.1:437500-456414 GCF_046629955.1 Centroberyx affinis | reverse complement strand
CAAACTGAATGAATGATGAAAACTACAAGAGTACGTAGAATATCACCAGTAGATCCTGGACCTTCGTTTGGATGGTGAGCTATTCAGGCGTATTTCAGGCGTATTTCAGGCTTTCAGGCGATGTGGCATGTAGTGTGCTGGCAGCATTCCAAAAAGTTGAGTTTTTTTTTTATCTCAGGACGCCATGGTCGCGCCTGAAAAAAAAGATGCCTCGCAACGCGTGGGCACTGCCCACATTGAAAATAATGGATGCCGCATGTGAACCGGCAATTTTATTGGGGGGGACAATTTTGTCTACTTTGAACATTGGGGGGGGGGCGGGGTTCCCTGCCTCAACTGACCCTGTCCCCAGCCTCTTATTTTCCTAGTTTTCCAAGTGGCCAATTTAGCCTGCCCAAAAATGAAGTTAAGCAGGCATACCTTGATCCTCTCTGCAAACTTGTATCTGGGCCCACCTATGTACAACTCCCTGGAAAAGTCTTTACCCAGCCTCGTGCACCAGCCCTGCAGTGTCCTCAGCAAACCCCCCAGCCTATCACAGGTCAGAAACAAGTGCTCCACTGTCTCTACCGCCCCACAGAACTGACAGCCCTCCCTCCAGTTGGATTGAGAGAGAGAGAGAGATTTATTTCCTTGGTATAGCTGTGATAGTTGTATTGTTTGATTTCTACTCTTTGCTGTGTTACATTTGCTCTATTTTCTGTTAATGTACAAGTAATGTACATCTTGTCATGCTTTGGCAACACAAATGTTAATTTTGTCATGCCAATAAAGCTGAATTGAGAGAGAGGGAGAGAGAGAGAGAGAGAGAGAGAGCCAGAGAGAGAGCCAGAGCCTAATATGACCTGGGCTACTCAGAGGACAGAGGATCAGCTGTGACGTCACAGACAGTCAGTACCAAAGCCTACTGACCCAGCACTAAGCCCTGGGCAATGGGCTTGATAATGCTACTCAACGAACACACACATTCACGTGCATGCTAGCGCACACACAAATACATTCTCTCTCTCTCTTCTCTCTCTCTCTCTCACACACACACCACTCACCTCTATGTCTGTCTGAAAGTTGAACAAGTCGATCTTCTGCCAGTTACTGCCATCTAGGGCCAGAACATTCCACGCCTGAGAGAGAGAGAGAGAGAGAGACAGAGAGAGACAGAGAGCGGGAGAGACAGGTTGTGGAAAGAGACAGACAAGTGGGTGTTAACATGATATGTGGTAGAAATTAAAAGGACACATTGGACCACCCTCCACTGTACGACTCTCTATGGGTTTTGCTCAGTGGCGCAGCACACATAAAATATGCCCCACTTCTTGTTTTTCTTTGTTCATAGAGCTGCTGCAGTAGCTGCTGTTGTCACTTCTTGAGCAGCCACAATAATGGTTTGGGAATTCAAGTACACACAGTACCTTCCTGAAGCTCAACAGACAAGAAACAATCTAGCCTAAAATTAAAAACAGTCTACAATTTTCTACGCATGCATAAATCATAGGGGAAAAAAGAAAAGCTCTACTTTGTGACAATGTGTGTAACTGCGGTGCTTTGTCTCAGGAAGTCACAGGTAGAAAAGGAAAAGTCACATTTTCCCTATAGGAATACATTGGAGCTCTTGTAAGAGCAGCAGCCGCTACAGTTCTGCATTCAGAGGCCACTTGCCAAGCCCTTGTTATTATTCACAGATAGCTCATTCATAAATGGCTAACAGCTGCAGTGCACTCTGGCAGAGCAGTGGTCCACTTACATATATTCAACCAGTGGATGGCGCTATATTATACACATTTATACAGATTTCAAAATGGTGAATTTGTTTCCACCATGCCTTAGAGTTTAGATTTACATCAACCCAGTGTTCGTCTAAAACAGACAGTGCACTAGTGCAGCAAGTGGTTTGGTGGTGTAAAGCAGGTGGTGCTTACCTTGGATACTTGGGCACACCTACAGAGTGTAACCACGTCTAGATAAGAGAATATTCTAGAAAGAGACAGAGAGAGAGGTCATGAGTTTGTCTCAGTTCACTGATCACTCCCAGAAAGAGATCCACATGAATATGCATAGCAGCCTATTCAACTTTATCCCATACTACTTGAATTATTTTATGTGTCCTTTGTGTGATGTAGTAATGATGCATCTTGCTTGTGTCTCTATGGGTTTTGCATATAGAAAACAGAATTGTCTATATTGGGTTGATTGCAGGAGAGCCCCACAGACAGAGAGAAGTGTTTGAGCCGTGGGCCAGTCAGCCACAAAGGGCTGCATGCAGCAGGCTACTGGGTCAGCTCAATCCATTAATCTGCCAATGAGTAATCTCTGGCACTCAGACAGGCAAGGCCACAGACAGACCAGGACAGACAAACATACACATACACACACACAAACATATACAGGAGAACACACATGAACAACATATACGAAAACAAACAGGCATACCTCTTATCAGGCCCCTACGATAAAATGGCCATTCACTGCTCATTAAAGGGGCATTCTATAGAAAATGTTAGTTGTACAGAGAATTGTCATGGTGCCAAAGCTTCCAGTGCAGCTGGGGTTCTGAACTGGAATGTCCTTTTAACCCTAGGAAACAGGAGCTGGCCATTGTTCCCTTCATATAGACTCAGACAAAGGCTGTGTGTGTGTGTTTATGCGTTAGGCCAGGGCATGTTGGGACATGTTCAATCTATACCAGAGTCCTGTGTCAGGGAGCACATGCATACAATCGACAAAGCAATGCAAAGACACCCATGTACACATGCACACACACACACACACACACATACACACACGTGAGCACGCACAGTTCCTACATTGATTGGAGGCCACCAGAGAAGCTGGCCAATCAGGTGGGCGCTCATCGATCTCCTCTCTGATAACTGGTTAATGACTGTGACGCTGGTCATTGATTGACTGTCTGCTTTAATCAAACACACTCTGTGCTCCATTATGTGTGAGAGAGGCCTTCAACCAACCACAGAACCCTTCTGTCTGACATACACACAGGGACCCAATCAGTCAAGTTGATTTTGATGAGTCCTGTTAGCCCATTTGACATTTGATAGAGTGCACTCAAAACTACAAGCATAATGGTTGAGAACAGCCCTTGCTCTTTAGATGACTCAGGCTCTGATGAAGAAAGTCTTTCAGATAGGCTGTAGCTCTATCACTAAGCTAAGACAAGGGCTTTTTCATAACAGTAGAGAGAGAGACAGGAAAGATGGGAGAGAGAAGGGGAATGAGGGCCAAATTCAGACGTAAGTTGGGGTTTTTTTTTTACTTCGCTCACTGAAGCAAGCCTTAATGCTGGTTCTGGACAGAATAAAGAATAAGTTGATAGCCTTTGATTGTTCCCTCAAATCCTGTCTGTGTAGGCCTACTTTTGTTTTTCTGACATGGTACATAATGGGATTTTAATGGAGTATAATCCCATTTGTTGACAGAATGTACACCTGGCCCTTCAAGCATGGTTAGATAAGACAGAGTCAAGCCTTCACCATGGGTCTGGCACTGGTTGCTATAGTAACTGTAGTCAGACATGAGTTTGGGTGGTGGGGAGGGTGCTGAGTCAGCGCTTCTCGGTAAAGGGACCCTGAACAACTCTGAAACCTCTCCAAGGCTTGTCTGTCAGACAAGACTCTATATCATGGCACAGTTTCACAGTTTATATCCATGCTGCACTGGCCTAGATAACACCTGTTTACATTGCACTGACTGGACTGCAGACCAGTGCAAAAACAAGAGGCGCTTCAGCTGCCTCATGTCTCACTACAATCACCATGTTGTATTAAACACAACCATGCTAATGAGGTCATTAATTAAGCCAATTCATACATTAATTAGCACATATGTCAACATACTGTCTTCACATAACACGTGGGTGGTATTAATATGAACTCTGTACCTTAAACCATGAAGGAGTTATAGTAGTTTCAAGAAAATCAGTTTTTGTTTAATATGTAAATTAATGCAGCAAGGTGCTCCAAAATCTACTCAGATCATCTACTCTATGAAGGGAACCTGGTGGTGTAAGTGTCAAGTTTCTATCATACATATTGTTCTTGACATATTGCGTTCACAAGACAGGCAGGCAGACAGACTACGTACCATGGCGGTGGGACATAATAAATGTAAAAATATAAAAAGACTACTTCAGGTCAGCCCACATTCAGCGGTGTGAAATCACCATTTAGTGCCAGCACATTATCTGGCTTGTGTAGGAAATCACAGTGAGCCTTCATCATGGATGGTGTTGTAAGTGTCTCAACATGATACATGTGACACTAGGTCATGTGTTGTAGTTTCCAAGTGTGTGTGTGTGTGTGTGTGTGTGTGTGTGTGTGTGTCTCTCTGTCCACCAGTGAAAGTGTGCTGGTGATAATGGGTGTACTGGTAGTCTCTGTAGAGCACAGCTGGAGCAGCAGGAGAGCACAGCACTGCGGAATTCCCCACCAGCTAAGACAGGCTATTTATAGCACACACACACACAGGCATACAGTTTGCATAGGGCCATGGGTGTATCTTTCACACATGTACACACAAACCCACACATGCAGAAACACACACACACACACACACACACACGCAGTGCTCAAGTGCAGAAACCAACAGTGGCATTAGGTGTCCACAGAAGTACAGGCAGGTGCATCCCTTTCAAGACCACATGCAAACACACACACACAACACACATCACAACATATAAATCCGCACATGTCTCAAAGATGGGCATGTGTGTGTGTATGGTCAGATTTGTGGGACAAGCACAGCTGCTGCGGGACGAAATATTGGTCTGTAGGTCACACAGTTATCAGAATCTCATTTCAGACTAGTGACGAGACGAACATACACCTACAACTACACACACACACCCCTACACACACACACACACACACACAACCATTCAAGGCTACCTCCGCTAATGAGTAACCCTGACCTAAACCCCCTGCCCCAGGGTGTGGTGTGGTATTTTGTGTTGTGTGCGTTTATGTACATCCAGTGTGTGTGTGAGTGTGTGTGTGTGTGTGTGTGTGGAGGGGGGAGGTTCCATGCTATTAATCTTACCTAAGCAGAAGCTCTTTGGGGAGCTTCTTGTTAATGGGGGCTTCATCGCTGTTCGAGAACACCTGCCGAGACACAAGAAAAACAACAACATTGGCGTATGATTATGTGCGTGTGTGTGGTGGTCAAGAGAAATGAGATGGAAACAAGACATAAGCTGTCACCATGGTAACAGGCATCCAAACATACAAGAACACAGAGCATCATTATCACCGTCATTTCCAGCACTACCATCATACTTACACCAGGCAAATACAGGGCTACACCAGGCTTGGGGATGACTTAGTTTCAACTCAAATGTAAAAGTGAGATTGCCATTTATTGGTTAATGAAACAGCACTCATTTTTGGATTGACTGAAAATACACTTGAATGAATCGATTGAAGTGAAAGTGAGTTGACCCTAGTACTACTCCATAAGCTAGTGAGAAGTAAGCTATTACTTACTCATGCTATTCTAATAAACAAGCCACAGTCACATTTGGCTTTCCCATTTCCCCTCCTTACAAGCTTATAATTCTGTTGGCCTGGTCAGCTTGCTGGCATGCTTATCTCAATTAGTCTACTCGTTGGATGTCTGGCCATCTGCTGAGTGGGAAACACACACGCATGTACACACGCACAAACACACACACACACACACACACACACATACACACACTAGCAGGTAATTCAAGTCAGGCCTCTCTGTGTGAAGAACAGAGGCAGAACATTCTAGATCAGGTGGGCTGTATTCATCCATGAATTTAAATTACGGCATACACCCACATTCGCTGTGCCTCTGCGAGACACACATCTTGCCAGTGATACACTTGTATCCTCAAAGGCTCGGAAACTCTATCTAATGAGGGGACTCCCTGCTGTTTCACACGCAAACACACACACGCGCACACACACACACAAATGTAACAGAAATAGGGGAGTGAGGAAAAGCATAGAGAGACCAAAGGTTGATTTTGGAATGTCTGAGCTGCAGCTAGCTCCATGACACACACAACCTCCTGGAAACAGAGCAATAAAGAGGGAGAGAGAAGAGGGGAGAAAGAGAGGGGGGGGGTGGTAGGGAGAAGTAACAGACAGAGGAAAACAAAGGGATGGGAGAAAAAGGGGTAGTGCTGTCAGGGAATAGAGGGAGGACATATTCAGGAGAGAAAAGAGTGAGAAGGGAGAGAGGTGAAGAGGGAGGGAGGGAGGAAGTGAACGCCATAAGAGAGGAAGTGGGGTCAAGAAGAGAGAAGAGAGGGGCAGTAGGGAGGTGGCCCGGCAAAACATTAACCAAAGCTGGTTTGAATTTTAACATCGATGCTCAGGTAATACCGCAGCAGGCGAAATGGTTTGAAACACAGGTCTAGACCTATTGATTAACTCTGTTGTCCAATATTTGGCCCTGAATAGTTTCATTACTAAAACCTTTTCCATCGTCAGTCCCCGCTGATGATAACCCTGATAATAACTTTGAATAACACATTTTCATAATTTACCCGTGAGGGTTGGGGTCAATTCTCTTTCGTATATCAAATCTATGTAGAAATGTTTGAGAATAAAGTCTTTATCGTTATCAAATGACTTCCAGTTTCAATTTACAATCTGAATTGAGCGATGGGGAAGTAAACTGACCCTAATCCTGCTATATGTGGTTCAGCTGATTGAATGTTAGGAAGGGGACTTGGCCTCTCCAGGGACTAGATTGCTCCATGTCACTCCAAAGCCAGAGATGGTGTTCCAAACTTAGGACTTCATTCCAAACCACCTCTGCAACACATCACTCACCTTTGACCTCTCATTCTACATACACGTGCTTACACACAATTTGGCACCACCCAATCTAGATAGGTTGGGATCAAGCCTGGTGATCTCTATGCATGATGGCAACCACTTTGTATTGGTCTCCTTCCAGCCCAGTAACACTATCAAATGTAGTGTAAAGCCTTTTCTTGTTGTAACAAAACCTTCCCTGTTTGAATAGTCTGGTACTAGAGAGACTACTTACATCCCTCAAAAGTGTAGGTGATATTTGATAGTGTTGGTGAGTTAACTAATAACACTGACACTTTTTCAGCTACATTTCAATGGAGTGGAAATGGAACAGCTGAGCAACACAAAGACATTAGCATTGTGCATACAGTCTATTCTCTTGCACCCTACCTCAATGTTGTGTAACCCTAACCCCATGGAAGAAGTTGTCAGACGCAGTGGCATGACCGCAATATCTGGCATGTCATGGCTGCTGTATAATGAAAGCAAGGTTCAAAGCCATCTCTGGTACACATTCCTCATTAATGGTTGTCACCTCAGCGTCCTGATGCCCTGGGTCCCTGTGCCAGCAGGGCAGCATTCCCGAGCAGGGAGTTCCTCTCTGCAATCATACTCCTATTCCTAGAAGGCCTACTGAGGCCTTGAATGAAAAGAAAATCTGTTTTTTGGACCTGCATGACTCATGTCTGGTTGTTTTTCCACATTAACGCAACTATGAAATAATTAGATATGCACCATGTAACATTAACAATCATATTTTCTGTTTTATGAATCTATGTGCTGGCCTGCAATACAGCATCTACAAGAAGCTTGTGTAATATGTGTTCATACTAAAGCATCATCTCAGGCTATTTGTCCATCTTCTCGAGTACAGTCTACTCTACCACCTCCTCCTCTCTCTCTCACTCGACTCACTCCCTCCATTCTCTCTCTTTCTCCCTCTGACACACATACTCCAGGTTGTTTCCCACCATACGCTGGTTTCCATCCTGTTTCTAAGAGGCTTATGGAGCTCTGTTGGGAAATCCACTGATATGGCAACACACATCAGCACCACTACCACCTTCTGTTCTCACTCACTGTTCACACTGCTGACAAGCATCCAGTGGCTGAACACCTGACAGAGTAAGTCAAGTGCCATCAAGTCAAACCCTGAAGAATCTCAACAATGTGTATACTATATTTCAGATAAATAACACACATAGTTTGGGGAACCTATAACCAGTTGTACAGGAGCTGCTTTTAGGTTTGGTTAGCATACTAAGAAAATGTCAACACAGCCAAGCATGAAAATTATCATACCATAGGTATTATGCATGAATTGCAGGTTATGATTCAAAGCATTCTCTAAAATTGTATGCACTTTGGCGCTAACATGTATGGGTGTGTGTGTACCAATCCTCTGCATCAATATCCATGTTGTGTCACACAAGAGGGGAAGGTTATGGGAGAAAAAATATGAGTGATAGCACTTAAGTAACAGACATAATATAGGTATGTTACATCTGTTACTTGAACATGGGACCCAAAAGGAGCATCTGTAGCACATGACAGTGACTGCTAGAGAAAGAAAGGCACCCAAACCGCCTGTGATATCTGTGAAACACTGTTACACAATGTTATTGGCCAAATCCAAAGGTTGACTAATTAAATGCTGCTACACCGCCTGTATTTACACTATTACTTGTCATGTCTGCAGCCCAGTCCCCTCCTGAAAGCCTGTCACCTCAGGCTACAGTTCCAGCCCCGGCCCTAACAGACTATCCCCAGCCACAGCCCTCTTGTCCCGCAGTCCTGAGCTCCATGTTGTCGCTGTCAGCTGGTGCGCCTGGACAATAACAGGATTTCGGATTACCCTTGACCAACAAAAAGCCTCGGCTCCCTCCCGCATGTAAAATTAGACCAGTGCACGGTCGAACACACATACACAGACACACGCACACACATTCACACATACACGCACACACACACACACATATATATAGCTTATATATACGAGCCCACGACTCCCACGTCCACTAGAAACAAACAGTTGAACCGTTGGTGGTCAACTCCCTCTATCATACCTCGAACCGGCCCTTGGTGATGCCGTTCATGTCTGCGGCGGCACGTCGCTGTTAACCGCACAGACACCAGTCTAGGGCGAGAGAGAGCTGTTTGACGAATGCCGTATTGTTTTTGTCGCCGTTTTCGGTCGGTCGGAGTAGGAGCCGAGCTGGAGCTGGGTCCTCTCACCCCCCCAGCCGTCGGCGAGGCTCCTGTCTCCGGGTCAGCGGCGAGGGTAGTGTCGGTCCGGGGCGGCCTGGGGTAACGCTCGTTGTCTCGGAGCCCAACGGCTCTCCAGCCCGTCTCATCACAGAGCTACCAAAATAACAATAATAACATGGACGGTCTGTCAAGTGACTTCACTTCCGCCTCTCCCTTCATCGCTCCAGCGCAAGTCAACTGGCCCCAAATCCCCCAACTCGGCTAAAAAGACATGGTGAACGCGAAAATAACTCCCGCTTTCGTTTATCATAGCATATATTAATCACCAAATGTCCATGTGGCGACTGACATTATTGTTTTCCGCCGTGTTTTCCTTTTACTTGCGAGGAAGGGGAGGGCTTACGTGACGTCATTGCTGCGGGAAAAGCACGCGTGGTCGATTTGTTTTGATTGTGGGGTCTTGCAGAGATTTTGAAAATGACCAACAAAGCCTTTCAGAGTGTCTTTACCGAAGTATTCACGGATATAACGGCATCAAATCGTGACCCGACACGAACCCGCGGTCCAATTATGGGAAGGAAACACTTGAATCTATGAACGCTGGATCCACATCCAAGATTTTCTCTCCACTAGCAATGTGTAACTATGCTCCATTCGGTCTGCAGCGGGCTGACACACACCCAAAGCAAATGTCGGGGGGATTGGCTTTTGGGTCTTGCCTGCATTACTTATCCACTACCAAGGCAGCTAAAGGACGTATAGGACTGTACCTGACACGAGAGAAGAGAGCGAGTCGGAAAACAATGTTATTATTGCGGGTTTTGAATAAAGGTATGAAGACAGGCTAGAGTTTGAGTAATGCATCCCCAATGAAATATTCACACAGGCGTTCTCTAAATCCACTGCTAGAGGGCGCGCTTATACAACCAGCCTAATCTCTGCTTCACCCTGCACTGTTCAGCAGGGACAGGCAACCATGTGCCATGGAGGGACAAGAGTCTGCAGGTTTCACTCCAACCAAACACAACATCAGGTGATTTCACTGATCAGTTCCTCCTCTCTGATTGAATGTGTGCTAATCAGTCAATAGTCACAAGCTCCCAAACTTTTTAATGTCAAGGACCTCTAAATAGATGTTCATTCAGCCACAGGCCCCTGTTTGGTAAGACTTTGTCCGTGGGACCCCATCTGGCAAGCTTTTTTATTATTTAGATGTTGTTTAGTGCAGAATTTATACTGTAGGTGGGGAGATAACAGCAGGGAGAGTGGGACCTCAGAACAGAATTATCATTCTCAGACATTCTTATATTCTCTTCCAGTAAATGAAAAAATAATAAAATGTAACTATTCCATGTTTCATCCGGGGACAGCTGAAGCGCTCTCAAGATCACCAGGGAGCTCTCTTTGATGCTTCATTGCCATTTTCTGAAGTAAAGAAAACAAGATGTTATTTCTTTCTTTACAGACAGGCTAAAATCTACAAGATGTTCAGACAAAATAGATAAAAATCTGTTTTAAAAATTAAAATAGACAGAAAGCTGTGTCCCTCCTCAAACACCCACATGGCTCAGTCGATCTAGATTATTCAACGCACCTGCTCTGCTGCCAATTAGGACTAATTAATTAGCCGTTCAGAACCATGTTATAGCATGCATAGCAGAGTTTGAATTCTGGGGTGATTACTAAAAAACACAGTCACCACATAATTACTGCTTTAAGCTTAATAAATCTCTCTCTCTCTCTCTCTCTGTTTCTTTCACTCATTCACTCACTGTTTCAAGCTCACCCAGTGTATTTGTAAAAATTTGAGTGTAAATCATTTCATTATTTTAAAACATCAGGATGGAACTGAGGAGGTTTAGGATCAACCCCAAACAGAACAAACACTGTGTGTGTGTGTGTGTGTGTGTGTGTGTGTGTGTGTGTGTGTGTGTGTGAGAATGTAGCCTACGTGACGCTCATGCTAAAGTTTATTCCGTCATGTGCATCATGTGCTTCCAAGTTTTTGTCCCACCCCATCTCACTGCATTGCATGGTAATTAAGAATCTCTCATCAAAAGTCAATTTAATTAACTCAGGTCTTTAAATAGCTCCATGCCTGTCTCATCCTGACTTGGCTGTGACTGGCAGCTCGGTGTTGAATGTGTTCTGATACTCCCAGAGACTCCACTAATGTCAAGCTAGGCCGAGTCTGTTCAAACAGAGATTGTCTCTATAGAGATTAAATCAAAGAAGGAAAGTCTATCTCAGTTGTTAAGATGTGTTTACATTTGGAAGGGGTTACATACTATATTGTGTGCACTGTCCAATGTATGCTTGTATTAGGTTAGACAAAAACACACACACACACACACACACACACACACACACACACACACATATGCATCCACTTGTGTATGTATGCACACACACACACACACACACACACACACACCAATCAATATCACCTCCTCTCCAAACCACAGTTTCCCCCGCCTGCTGCCTGTGCTCTGGGGTTCCAAACCTGCTCCTGTGTTTTTCTGGCCCCACCCTTGTGGAGGCTTAGGAGGCTGTTGCCATGGAGACCAAACCGGGACCCCTCCCTCCCTCCGTCCTTGGCCTGCACCAGTAAGGCCAATGACTTCCTCTGAGTCACTCACACACCTGCACTACACCTCATTCTGACAGCACACGTCTCACTGGGGAAGTCATCGGTCTCACACATACTCAGTGCAGTCTTGTGGTTGCTGTGTGTGTGTGTGTGCGTGTGTGTGTGTTTACCGTCATCGCATAGATTGTGTGTGTGTGTGTGTGTGTGTGGGGGGGGGGGGGTCCTGTGAGATTACACACCTGTGTGTGGTATGGACGGGGGTCTGTCTCATACACGGACACCTGCAGCAACATAATTCTCACCAGCCTTTCCGAGATGGCGCAGGTGTGAATCACTGTCTCTCTCCTCCTCGCCATCGCTCTCCCCTCCCCTCTATGAACCCCCCGCCCCCTCCAGAAATAGCCCTGCGTGTGAGTCAGAGGGTTGTTCCTCTCACCCCTCACCCCCCACACCGCCCATCCCACCCCTCCGTATGGGTGGCAGTGGTGCTTGGGTCAGGCAACACATTCACACTCCGCCCCAGTCCCCTCTTGAGTCTACAGGACATCCATAAGGTGTATGTGTGAGAGGCAATGCGCTGGAGTGGAAGGTACATGGGTAGAAAAAAAAAAAGATGGAAGCCATGTGAAAGAGAAACACCAAGAGAAAGGTGATTATTGGAAAAGGAAAAGAATCAGAGGGGGATTTAAACCCAGAACACAGCTATAGGGGCAGTCTGGGTGATGAGGAGAGTGATGAAAATGGAAAAAGTGAGATGTGAGAGAGATGGATGGATGGAGTTGAATAAGTGTGATTTTCTCAAGAAAGGAGGTGTCACTCCTCCTGGAATTTCCTGTTCTTTGTTTTTCATCCCATCCCTGTTGGTTTTCTTTATTTATTGATTTCTGTGTCTCGCATGCAGATATCTGAGTGCGCACACATCCTCATGCACACACACACACACACTAGCCCCAGTCCCTTGTTGCCTGTCTGCAAATTTCTCTCACTTGAAATCACACCCATCATCTTTCCCACTGCAGGAAGCCTCCCTCTCTCTCCTCCGCCTCGCCTCCTCCTCTTCTCCTCTGCTGGCCTCACCTGCGGCAGGCTGCACAGAGATTAGCTCCCTTCAGGTGTGGAGAGACGAGACAGAGGAGGGCCCGCTCCTTCATCTCCTCTCCTCCATCACTTCATCTACTTCTCTCCTCCTCCTTTCCTCCTTTCCTCTGTGGGACAAACAGAGCAGTGTGTCACCTGAAGGTGAGAAAACTCCCAAACACTCACACAGGGGAGGACTGCCACTACAGGCTGAATACTACAAATCCAACCCCTAGCCCCATCCATGCAATGTGTGTGTGTGTGTGTGAGAGAGAGAGAGAGAAAGAAAGAAGGAGATTTGTGTTGTGTATGTGTGTGTACACACACGTGTATTTATTTAAAAGAGCATATCTGCACACTGTGATAGATTGCATTTTCTGTGTATAAGGTTAAGTTGTTAGTTTGAATGTTGCTTTAGGTTTAGTGGTGTGGATCTGGTATGTACTGCTGTTATGCATGTTGGTTATCTGCAGCCTGCAGATTGATTTAAACAATGCCTAGGTGCTCGAAGCGGTTCTCTATGGGCTATGGTCATCCATCTTTATCTCACACACCAAAAGGGACACACACACACACCCACACACACACACAGAGCAAGAGAGCAGGAGAGAGAGCACTGAGTCGGCCTGGCAGAGGGGACTAATATACACCCCAATTAAGATTATACGCTCAACGGATCAGCTCCATTCGGGTGTACTGAACCTGAAGTCCCTTATTAGCCAATGGGTGTTAAATTGTCTTTAAATAGCAATGCAGTGCTAATGTGTCATTCTTAAACATATGTAAAGACTCACCTCCTGCTATGTGTATTTAAATTTTACGTTTTAAGCATTTAGCTGAGGCTCTTATCCACAGTGGCTCACAATGAGTGAACAGGTAGGGTTTTGGTGTCTTGCTCACGGACACTTCAGCAGGACAGCTGGCTGCTGAGGGCCATCCTGCTGCACATTTTGCCCTTCTAAACTTCAGGATGTAAGATATGGATAAAACATGCACACATTTGGCACCACGTGACCTCTCAGAGTGGACTGGACTGGACTCACTGAGAAAATAATGACAATTTGGTATAACAACCAGACTCCCCCTTCTAAGAAACTGTGGGTCTCTCTCTCTCTCTCTCTCTCTCTCTCTCCCCCCCTGTGCGTAAAGGCGCAGTCCGGCAGTTGGTGTTGCATAGCTCGCGCCTTTGCCCACCTTCAGATTCTGAGCCGTGACGTATTTACTAACAGGGACACGCGAGTTTTCACGCCGGTGCTCCATCTGCTCGCGAGGGCGACTATTTGGGGAGATAAACCGCGCCTCGGTCTCGAGCCGCACCAACCGTTTCTTTCCGTTTTCACCCGCTCATGTCAACAAGCTCACCTTCCATCCGCTCAGTCCACCTCTGCCACCGGGAGGGAAATAACGGGAGTGTTCTCTCTCCACCACCACTTGCCCTGCAATATTAAACTTGTGAACTTAATTCCTGAGAAGTTTTTTGGAAACATTTTTTAAACTGAAAAAGGAAGATTTACACACCGAGGGCGCAGAAAAATGCTGGAGCGTTATAACCAAAATGTTTTATCATCTCTCTTTGGATGCATGGCTTGTCTTGCCTTGGTTTCTGTTGTTAATGCAGACGGTAAGTTTATGTTTATAAGCTTTCCATAACGAAAAAGGATGACTGTAATCCTGTGACACATTAGAAAGATACCACAAATATCTCAGCAAAGCTAGGGATAAAGTCTCACAGACACATAATAAGTTCCCATTGGACCGTTAAAGGACTTTTATTGTGATTTTTCATTAGGGAAGTTGAACTGGTAATATAATAGTACTAACCGTTACCCATAGGCTCCAGCGGAAGCGCGCGCAAAAGGTTGGCACCTGGAGTGTCATCTCGTGCGCATCCCGATTACCGTCGGCCAGAGAGTCCTTCACCCTCTCAGCCCCCGGGGCTTTTGATCTAAAACGCAGAGCAAGAGCAATATTGAGTAAATACATTGTTTTAATAGATGATAAACTGATGCGTAAAATGTAGGAATGCTATTTGAATTTCTGGTTTGAGTGGCCAGCGATAGTAGAGCTCTTTTCTTCAGTCTTTTTTAGATATAGTTTGGGTTATCCCCAGTCTAATCAAGCAGGCTTCAACTTGAGCAGACAAGACTGAACATCTCTCTCTTTGGGCATGTAAAAAAAATCAATATATTCAATGTAAAAAAAAAAAAAAATCAATTCTTCTACCTTAATTTCCTAAATTGCTCACTGCATACCAGAGACACTATTCGGGAGATGATGTTGCCGATGATGATGGTGTTGATGATGATGATGATGATGATGATGATGGCAATGAAAGAGTGAATGCCTTCACAGTGTGTAAATGTGTAGCTGTGTTGCAACACTGGAAAACTGATCTGATGACACCCAGTTAATCCATCACTCTAACAGCTAGAAGGAGGAGAAAGGTAGATCTGGTCACAGACCTGAAACTCCACCACTGAACTCTACTGTAGACACTGACATGGAAGTTTAATATCACTGGTATTCAGGACAGTTCTCCATTGTACATCTATCCCTCACATGGATTGTTGTTTAAATCATCACACCTGGACTGTGTTAACGATGTGATTTTTAAGCAGCCATTCCAATGGGTGCTTTACCATATTTTTGACATTTGGCCTACTAAGACCTACTGACCCTGGCTGTTCATCTTTAAAACACTGAAATATCATCCAGTATAAAACATAGCTCAGCCAAATATAAAAATAAATTATTTTAAATGAATTCAGGTCTGTTAGCCTTACACTTTCCCCCCTCTCTCCTCTCTCAGTCGTCTTTGCCTATATGTGGGCTTTTGTGAACAAGGGAATTTGTCTTTTATTTGTCTTCATGTAGGAAGACATAAAAGATTGATGAATGTTATTTCAATTTTATTATAGCCCAAAAAAACATTTGGGACATTTTTCTGCTTAGTCACTGCTGAGTGGCTCTGTAAATATATCTTTGTTCTGTCATGCTTCTCGTTCCTGTCAGAGAGGGGGGGGGGGGGGGGGGGGGGGGGGGGGGGTCAAGAGGTTTTGAACTGTGGGAACATTATTCTCTGACCCTGCTCTCTCTCCTCAGGTCGAGTTTTCCTGATGGACCTGAAGAACTCCTCTGACCTCCAGGGTTTCAGAGACGCTGAGCGGGCCTGCGCCACACAGCAAGCCCGCCTGGCATCAGCAGACGAGCTCCGTCACACCGTGGTGGAGTGCTCCTTCTCCGCATGCACCCGTGGGTGGCTCTATGGGGGCACAGTGGGGTAAGAAAAGGAGGATTTGTATATGTAGGCATGTGTGTATTTTGGGGATATGTAAGAGGGAGACGTCTAGAGATGTCAAAGTTCAGTTTGGGTGTGTGTGTGGTTGTGTGTGTGTGATGGAGAGACAGAGACACACACTAAAAAGAGACAGCAGGAGGGGAAAGAGAGAGAGGGAGTAAAGGCAGCGGCAGTTAAGAAAGAGAGAGCGAGAAGAGAGTGACACATTTGAGGGGGGAAAGAGAAAAAAGAGAGAGAAAGAGGGAGAGAAAGAGTCCTCTGTTCCTTCCTGGAGGAGGAGGGAATTCTGAGCCGGGGTGTCATGTCGACAACTGCCTCCATTTACACCTCTCATCTCCACGGTAACATGACACACAGCTCCCAGGACCCAGAGAGAGGAACAGACAGACAGACAGCCAGGCAGGAAGACAGAGGTGATACGGGCCAGGAGGAAGACGGGTTTATTGTCCGCTGCTAGTCGGGTGATTGGCAGCTTTTATCCTGCGCCCCGGCGGTAATTACACCGGCACTTTGTAGATACACAGAGAGTAATGGAGTGCTGCAGCATCACTCATAGCCAGGCCTACATGGTTTCAGTATAAGGTGATTTCAGGCTTATAGGGCAGATTGTGTTCAGTATTATTTGGATGATGGTGTGAGACAGTGTGTTTCAAAGTTACAGGTTGACAGCCAAAGCTTATAGCTGCAGAAAGATTGAAATAGCTCCCTGAATTATTGTGGAGAGTTGGGAGTTTCAACAGATGAAAGGATGTTGACTGAACAATTATAATTTTGTGTAAAGCCTCCTTGCCTTCTCAAGTTCCTTCAGTGTTAAGTGAGCTTAATAAAATATTGGCTATTATGTCAACATGGTAAATGTAAAATCAATTTATGTTGCATGAAGAAATACTACCAAACTAATTATTCATAGGAGAGAATTGGAAAAGCGATGGTGTAGACATTGTGTTACGAAACTGAAGCTGTTTCAAAATGGTGGCTGCCCTAAATTGGCTAAGACGGATGTCTGGTTGGAGGAAGAGCTGACACATTTTTGTTCTCTCTCTCGCTCTCTCTCTGCTCCCTCTGTGTTGGCCAGTGGACATCAGCTTTCACACATTCTTACCATGTTTCACAGTGTATCATCCATCTATCGCTCTGTCTGTCCGAAGCCGAGTTCACCTCCACACACCCCCACCCCCACCCCACCCCCCTCCACCTGCTGAACTCTCCTCATCCTTCTGCTCTTCTGCTAGGGAGGAAAATGGAGGTTAACAGAAACTAGGCCAGAGGTGCTTCTCTGTATCCAACATTACCTCACAGACTCTCTATCTCTTTTTTTGTCACTTTCTCCTTCTCATTTTCTCTATCACATGTGAACAGGACTGCACACACGTGCATTGCACACACGCATGCACACACACACACACACACACACACACACACACACACACACACCACACTGGCAAATGCCAACTCAACTCATGTGACCCAACATGGAATATCAAAATATTTTTTGCTGATATTTGATGATCATCTTGATCATTCAGAGCTTTAAAGTGGTATATTACATAAGAAGTGGCAGTCATTTTTTGAATTAATTATTAATTATTGAATCAAAATGTACTTTTCTGATGTAGACTGGGTCTCTTCTAAAGTTAAATGGGTTCATGGTGTTTGGTCACCATTGTGTTGTATTGTGTAGCAGGGTTCTTGATATTGAGTGATGTTACCTCATACCCCCTGGAACTACTGTGGAATAATAACTTCTCCTGGTGTGTAACAGTAGTATCACAATGGACGGGTTATATGATTATGTGCACAGATGCACATGTATACATATTGTGTAACAGGATCATCAACAGGCTGGTGTCAGAAACACCAGGTTATGTTGAAACCTTTCTCTCTCTCCCTCTCGCTCTCTCTCTCTTTGTCTCTCTCTCCTCCCTTCCTTCCTCTCTATCTCTCCAACCCTTTAACATCTCTCTCCCCTCTGCTCTTTCATCCTTCATGGCAACTCTCTGCCACTCAATTTCACTCCTTCATTCACTTCCGAACAACAACAAGTCACTCTTAACAAGTTTCAGAGTACATACTGACACACTTGGTACAAGGACAACAGCACCAGGACAATGCAAGACAAACAACAGTAGAGTATATCTAACTCTCTGCAAACAGTAACATTCATTCTTCTTCTTCTTCTTTATCGCCCTTTCGTCCTTCCCTCCTCTTTCTTTTTTCTGTCTTCTCTCTCACAACCTTCAGCATCCGCTCCCACTCCATTTCCCTGTAACCCGTGCCCTCTTCTCTTTCTCTCTCCTCATCCCTCTTCTCTCCTCCACCCCAACCCCCACTCCCCCAACACACACACACACACATACACACACACACACACACACACACACACACACCTTCAGCTGAGCAGAACATGTCAGAGAAGAGTCTCAGTTTTCTCCCATAGGTCCTGTTAACCCAGGTCCGCCCTGTGTCCCCCCCACTCATCTAGGCTTCAAAATGATTTTTAGGAGGCTCACAGGGGCTTATAAAGGCTGTCATGGGATACTGCAGTGAGGATCCGGTGAACAGATATCCCCTCTCCATAGTCCAATGACCCTCACTTACATTTGGTTTTGAAAGGTTCATTGGTTTCTCAGATACAGCATTAATCTCTTCACTTGTTTCTGCGTGGTTATAGTTGTGTTTTTACAGAAAGTAGTGCTTTGGGGCGATAGTGGTTTTACTGTAAGCTAGTTTTCAGAATTGTATTGACATAATTTTTAGTTCTGTTGCATAATACTAGCTCAGATTGACACACACACACGCGCACACACACATCTGTCTTAACACTTTCCTCCTACCTGTCAATCATACATCTGGCTACCCTGGTAACCAAACACAATATTATTGGAAGGGCGGCATCCTCAGTAGACTAAATTAACCCTCGGTTTCACACACACACACACAC